>NC_092705.1:30952507-30967507 GCF_964275005.1 Diadema setosum | reverse complement strand
GGTTGTAAGTTTTGATGAACTTTCTTCACAAAATATACATGATGGACACACATGCAGTGCATGGGTCTGCAAAGGTAGCCTAGCAATGTACTGGAATTTACGGTGAGCCCCGAAAAAAATTCAATTCAAAATCTACGGTCAAAAAATGTACTAAATGTTACCTTCCACTTTCAGTACTTTATGGGAGTTTCTAAAATGATACTCTCTTCAACATACCACTGTATTTATACAACTCTTCATTTGAGGCATGCAAACGGGATTCCCTACCTTTAATATGTCGGTGTTGTGGGTCTCGTTTGCTTTGTGTCGAACTCAGGGGCTGTATGACTAGTGGGTGTCGGTTTTGTGACATGCACCCCTTTCTCCATATTGCTTAGTCCTCCGAGGTCTCAGAGCGTGGTTGCTTGTGTAAAAGTATTGATTGCTTCTTTAGAGGCCAAGTATGAAAAAAAAAAGTAAATCATAAATCAAAATGTTAATCATTTCCATGACCAGAAGCACTAATCAGTTTCTATCGTCTTTGGAGATCTTCTACCAAGCGAGGGCAGCTCAAAGTAATTTGAAAAGAAAGGAGGCTGAAAATACATCATTCCTCCCGCTAACATCTGATTTGTCTTCATTACTATTCCGTTTCCATCTCCTAAACATATAATCTTGTCATTGTGACGTCAGTCATCGTCATCATCATCATCGCTGGCGCAATTTTCCACCACCATCATCACCATTAACTCCATGATGACAACCATCAGCCGTGTGCCTCATCTCTGTTCCGTCATTATCTACCTCTCTATATCTTTTATTTCTATTTTTTTTTTTTTTCACGGCTGAGTTTCTTGGCGGAAACGTGCTTCCAAGCGATTCATGCAGCATGATCGCTATTAATGCCAGTTAAGGAGTGCGCTTTCCAAATTGGACACGGGCATGCCTTTCTCACACTTTGGCAACCCGGCCTCAGCCGCAGCTCAAAGTCCAGGACGTGTTCACAGTTGAAATTCAGATTATCTTGTTACCACCTCCAGGACATTAGATACGAAAATAGATCCCCTGAAAAGAAATGGAACCATACTTTAACTTTTAATCAGTTGTAGTCCATGATTATCTCTCGAGCTAAAAACTCTAAAATATCATCAAAGACTCTTCAACAAAACCCGTCTTGATTGCTGAATTATGAAGAGGACGAGAGGAAAGTGACGGCTTCTACAATATTTATCACGGCGGCACGCATGCCACGGCAATAATGCCGAATTCCAACGTGGTAATAATCCAATTCATGAAGGATCAATGTCTTTAAATATTCCTATCGTCTGTCATGGTAATGATCACACGATATTGAAGTTTATGAAAATTGGCGCCAACAGCCAATTAGTATGTGCTCTCCCTATTCATAATGGTAATTTGACTTGTAAGAAGCATTCCTCTCATCCTATCTTTCCACCGCTCCCTGACAGAGAGACAGGGGTATTGTTTTTGAAGTACTATCATCTTTAAAACAAAGATTGAGTACACCAAACGGTATAGATAGGTATACTCGTGTGTATGTGTGTGAGTGTTTACACACTCTTACAGCGTATTTGTCTTGCAGCGTACCTGAAGTCTTTCCAAGCAAAATTGAAAAGTGGATGAGAATAATGCAATTGAATGAATGGAAGATATTATTTAGAGGGGTGAAGGTTCAGGTGCGAGTTTCTTCACTTTGTCTCCCTCTACAAATCAAATTTGTTAAGATCGCAACTGCTGATCTGTAAGTTAACAAACATGTCGAAAAAAAAGGAACCAGTGGGTCTCGAACCTGTCATTTACTGCTAGTTTACAGATCGGCAGTTGCGATCTTAACAAATTTAATTTGTAGAGGGAGACAAAGTGAAGAAACTCGCACTTAAATAATGAATTCTCTGATAACTGATTACTTCCTTCATCAGAATATCAAAGTCATTGTCACTGTTATCGTAATCGTTTTCATTATCCTTCCGTCGCCATGGCAATCCGACAATTTAACCTGTTATAACATCAGAACCATGATTGCGATCAGTTTCGTTACTATTATTAACACAACGGTTGATAAGGAATAAGGTCGAGTTAAATGGGAGTTTGGAAACGCACCCACTTCCATACACTCACTACCTGTTCGTGCACGTTCCGTATTAGCTCGCCCATTCAGAAAGTTCATTAAGACATGAAACGGCCCCGCGGGATGCTCCAGGGGTGATGCGTGGTGCACTCGCACATGTCACCCTCTGATGTAGCAACGATCTTCCAGAAATGATATCTGGGCCTCCGATGGGACCATGGAGCCGAGAGAACATGGATGACACGGACGCCGAACTAGCGCCTGCGGAACAAGCAGACTGGAATGGAAACGGTCGCAGCCAGAACTGCGCCGCTGGTCAAAAGGTAATTAAATGTGCATCAATCTCTTAGGGCGAGGTAATTTCCTCAAACATGACGGATAAACGGCTTCTCTAATTACTTGGGCATCCACTTCATATTTCTCTTGTCAAATTCTTTTTCTCCTCCTCTTATCTTATCCTACTTCCTCTCTTTCTTCATTTATGATTCTCTTCTTTGATGTTTTTTTCTTGGGGGGGGGGGTGGTGGGGTGGTCACACTCGATCACACGGGCCGGATGTCCTTGCGGTGACTTTCATTAAAAAAAAACAAAAAACAAAAAACAAAAAAAAAACACTCACGCCGACACACACTGATAGGATGTTTAACTTTTAATAGCATTATCAGATTAAGGTACAAGCCGCATTGAATTGGTTCCAAATAGTGGCAGGAGATTCGCCATACTGTGCGACGAATTCCAAATGCCCTTTTCATCAAGTTGGCTGATCTGTTTTAAGGCGGTATTTTCTTACGGTAGGCCTCAATGTTATAAGATTGGCTACTACAGCGCGCTGCAACAGTGTGGTACTGTTGTTACAATTATTCGTTTTCATTTATTATTAGTATCATTATCATTTTTTTGCTATTATTATTATGTTATTGTCACTATTATTATTATTATTATTATTAGTAGTAGTAGTAGTAGAAGTCATAGTCGTAGTAGTAGTAGTAGTAGTAGTATTGTTGTTGTTTATTTTTTGTTAAGCGCTTGAAAGAGGAAGAAGGAAAACAGGGTATCAAAGTAACAAGTTTCAAACAAACGCCGTGCAGACATACACGAATAGGCACACACACACCTCTCATATACACACACGTACACACAAGACATGAGCAACACCCACACATCGTTACCATGGTTGCAATGTTAACACGATGACATCCGGGAACGTATCCCTCTGGAAAGTTTGGGTGGCCATGTAAAGTTGAAGAATGGTGCTTCGAGCATGTAGCTGCACGGACGTGACTGGTGCGGTGAAAATACAGGGGTGCGTGATCTTTAACATTTAAGTGGGTGTTTCACTGGATTGGAGACGGGAGTCTCGGTGATCGCTGAGAAGTCTCCGCGACGTCTCCTAGAGGCTGGCCTGGTCTCCAGGGAGTCGCGAGAGAATTAAACAAGTTCGATTTTTTAGGGGACCTTTTTCCTGTCTCCAGCTGGTCTCGAAGACGTATGCGTGACCTTGTGGGGACCCATGACGACCTACCGGTGACGATGTGGAGACCGTGTCTCTATATTATTGTTTACGAGACAAAGGAGACGTCTCGGAGACGTCGCTGCAACGCCCCTGCGAATTTCGGGCGAATAAGTTGCCATCTTGGGTGGAGAGGCCTCTGACGTCGACCTGGAATAGCCTTCTTTGTCAGAGCGAAAGCCATTTCTTGGTCCTTCGGCAGTCGCGGATACATCTCCTCCAGTGAGATGTAGCTCAAGCTTAATGGCATTAATTAGCATTTGCAGACGAAACAAAACTCCAGCTTTAGTGCTTCAAAATAGTTCTAAAATTTTATTGCAAAATGCTTATATGGTAGGTAATGGTAGGATGTTTTGTGATACAACTGACCTACTCATATGCATCAAATGTGGTAACTCGAACATTTTTGAAATCACTGTTTCCATTGGTAAACTCTGCACATTGCAATTCTTATTAGCATTAAGAAGTCTTTTTATTTTGGCACTATCATTCTAATGTGGTATGATAGTTGGAAAATCCATCATCAACAGCAGTACGAGTCAAAAGATCGATCGCGTTCGTGCAAACAGTGAGTTTGGTCATGGAGTAGCTCCATGGTTTGACGCTCTTATTTTACGAGTTCATAATCCCGAGAGGACGTACCAAGTTTGCGTCCCTCGTCGAACCGAACGTGGATTTTCCTTCGTATTTTAAAATTTGATGTTGTGTAGTGGTCATGAGGTGTCACGTTAATCTGCTGTGGAATATGAATCTGAACGACCTTTCATCCCCTGATAGTTGTGACTAGTTTTTTTTTTATATATATACCTTTCAAAAACCTATATATAGCACTGTTCAATTCAAAGGGTAACTGTTCAGGTCATACAAAAGTGCTATATTGGGTTGATATCCTATACATAAAAGAGAAGCAATTTCTCCCAACCTATTGTCGTTTGGTGCTAATTTTCCTTCGTAATACGTATTTTTACAGATTTTATTCCATATAAGTTCGTACTGGTATAAACTAGGCAAAACAGAAAGCCGCGGACACTTTTGCACGATAGGTGGAAAGGATTGGCGGGCAAAATAACCCGCAGCGCGGTAACCATGGAAACCGAATCGTCCATGCGCCTCACCACGTTGCTATCGGGTGTCGCATGTCGTGCCAGCTGCTTGAGTGGCGTAAGTGATAGCCACCCCTCAAGAAGGCAAAATGTGATTACATCGGTCGCCAATTTGCTGCCGTCTTGACCAGCAGATAGAATGACCGTATGATGCCGTATATATATATATATATATATATATATATATATATATATATACATTTATGTGTGTGTGTGTGTGCGTGTGTGTGTATGTACTTATAATTATATATATATATATATATATATATATATATATATATATATATATATATATATATATATATATACATATAATGAAATAAGATGAAATTTATTCATATTCCACATAGTGGACATTATCTCATATACATTGTATATACAGAGTACAATATACACAAAATATCGTGACATTTTTTTTTCTTATATAATCACAAATGTGGAGGGGACTACTATAAGAAGCACTGCTTGTAAAATGTAGACCCCTACGGAATACAGACAAATATAGTATGTATATAAACAGGCTTGTGCGTGTGCGTGTGTGTGTGTATGGATCTGATTCGTCACTATTATGACTATTCCTATCATTGACTGGATCCGGCAAACATTTCATCTTTTTCTCTTTTTTTTTTTGCCATTCTCTTCATTGGCATGATGAAGAAAAGTTTTTTTTTTTCGATATCCTTTTTTCTTTTAAGAAAACTCTTCAACATATTTCATCATTATCAAGAGGTATAAGGAAAGTGTACCTATTCTCTCACTCTGCAATTCAACAAATTAGACGTAAATTTCTATGGATGTATGTTTTCTTTCATAAGTCCGATACATAGAAAAACTCAACCAACTGAAGGTTATAAAAGCAGAAGGTGTCCGCAGAAAGTGTTGGTGGTTCTCAGATTAAGGCGAGATAAGATATGACTACACCCCTGAATCAATGACAAGGCTGAATGCGGAATGTTATTATAACAAGTCATGCAGTCATTAGAATGTAACCCAACCCGTGATATCTTATCAACGTTCTTATTTATTCTGCTACGATGGATGTTGAATCAGTCACGTGTTAAAAAAAAAATGAAGCAAACTCCAGATGACCTGTTCACCGAACTGATGCGTTCCGAAGAGACCAGTTGGCATTACAAGATATCATTCTGCTCACACTCCCTAAATCCGGCAGAAGTGATGTTATCAATTCAACTTTCACTGAATTTCTGCCTCAGGTATGATTATCAAACGATCATAGTATGACACCCAGACTTATATCAATGGAATCAGTTACCTCGAAAGGTGACTTAGTCCCTTGTCGAGGCCGCCTCAACATTCCGTACTAAGAATAGGCAAATAACCGTTTCAACGATTCCAAATCCAAATTAACAAGAGTATACATTTTCTCTTTCTTTCTCCCTTTCTTCTTCTTCTTCTTCTTCTTCTTTTTCTTCTTTTCACTCTCTCTCTCACGCACACACAAAACACCCACACACATATATGAATATTAATATGTATATGTATGTATGTATGTATGCATATATATACATGTGTGTGTGTGTGTGTGTGTGTGTGTATATATATATATATATATATATATATATATATATATATATATATATATATATATGATGACGAAGTATGGAAGTAATGCATTTTAAGTCCAACAGTGCTATATTATTCAAACAAAATTTTCGACGCATACACACGTCTTCTTCAGGGTCAACATGAACAATTAAAACTTCGTCATCTTTTCTGCTCTAGTACCAACACGCGGACTTCAAGCATCATTGTATATATATATATATATATATATATATCGTATTATATTATATTATATGCTCATACATACCTGTAGGTCCTATAAATGTTAAACATAATAGTTATGATTAACAAACAGTCAAAGCACATGAAGAGTTTTTTGTGAGTTTCATTGCATGTATATCTCACCCGAGCAAAGAACGTTCAGATATTACCGTGTAAGACTTAGAGTTATTCGTCATATATCACGCTTTACTGTTACTCATGAGAAGAAAAAAAAAGTTAACCAAATATACAGAGAAGATGTATTGCGATTCGGGTGATTTGTCACGACCTGATGTGGAATCATACCCCGCCATCCGCGCAACAACAAACCTTCTTCTTCTTCGCAGAGGCACGCACTAAATGAGAGCGCATTAAGTCGCTGTTGATGTTGTGCTGATCCTGGTAGTATTAATGGTGGCTCCCCCCCCCCCCCTCCTGTTCTTTAACCTTTATATCCCCAGGTGAATTTAGCGGTTACATTAGGCGGCGTTGATCGGCTGGCTCTGGGAGCATTCCCAGTCAAACCTCATCACAGGGCTCGTGGGCTTAATGGGGTTTAATCTTAAACAGAGCTCCTGTCAGCCAACGGAGATTCCTCACATTCAGCATCCTCTCTCTCTCTCTTCTTTTCTTTCTCTCACTACCTGTCTATCTATCTATCTATCTATCTCTCCATTTCTTCTCTCTCTCCCCACCCCTTCTTTTTTTTTTCGAAATGGATCGATAATGCGACAGCTCTGATGAACCAATACTCCTCGGATGGTAGTTTTCTTGGCTCCCTGACACATGCCTGATTTTCAAGCAGAGAGCTCCCAGACGTTGCTATAGTAAGAGTATATCATGTGAGTATATAGACGCACATTGTATAAGCACTACTGCGATACAAATTCAGGCATCGTGTTAGTCATAATGGGGATCTGGGCGTATATCAGTTTCGAGTTTATTCCCATCTGAATGTTTTCCAGAGTCGGTCCGGTCGATTTTTTTTTCTCTTCCTAGGCCTGAACAATCTTGGTTATACTTTACCCTATCGTCATGATCGTACTGGTTTGACCTATTATACCTATCTCCACTCTAACTATCATGCGTTATTCGACAAGAGTGAATTAAATTCAATTCAAGGTTTTTATCTTCAAGGGGTGAGCACTCAGAGGAGGATCGAATGCCGTGTAGAAAGCTGTCTGCAACCTTTTTGTTAATATCAGAGACCTTGGGATGTTTTTCAGTGTGTTTGTGTGTGTGGGCTTTGTGTGTGTGTGTGTGTGTGGGGGGGGGGGGCCCTCCACGGAGTGGGATGGGTGTGATTACACTTCTTTTCTTTCTTTTTTTGTCTAAAGTCAATTCTCTCTCCCCCCCCCCCTCCATTAGGAAGAATCTCTGCAAAAATGAAAATAACAATGTCAACATTACTTTTATCAAATCGCAAATAATAAAGCTGAGTAAACTTATAGAGAAGGTCAACTGGCTGATATATTCTTGTTTCAATAATCAAATGGCCAATATCTGGATAACCTCTATTGAGAAGGTCATTATAGAGGATATGTATTGATTTTTTTTTCTCATTTCCATGACGTATGATGCTATGACATAGAGTAGGCACAGAGGCACAGAGTAGTATGGATGTCTGATATTTAGGAAATGGAAAACACAAGTTTCAGTCAGTCACTGTCTCATTGAATTCGTCACGGTAGGTTACTTTATACACGGGGCTCGACGTTAGTAGTAGCCCGGGCCACTAAAAACAAGATAATGTATTGATGTCAGGCCACCAAATTTCGAAAAAGGTTGTCTTTCACCGGCCCGATCGGGCGCTTTAGATTCAAAGTCGATGGTTATGTTTCCGTTTATTTCGGGCAACTGCATTTCTTTTACTGGTCACTGAAATTTCAGACTTATGGATTTAAACAGACCATCGAACGAGTCTCCAGAGGGGGAAAAAAGAAAAGATCGAGCCCTGATATTTCCTTTAATGTTTGTGTGTGTGTGTGTGTATGTGGTGTGTGAGTGTGTGCATACGTGCGAGTGTGTGAGCGTGCATAGGCCTATCCAATATATGATTATTTTTGTAGATAGATATAACGGAGGGGGTAATGAAGGGTTATGATTATAATGTTCAGCAACAAAATGCAAACTATGTTAGATCAGTGGAAGTGTATGCTTTATGAGATTTTGATTTACTGCAGGTTTTTCTCTCATGCGGTCCTTTCAGGGTTTGTTTTGAGCGATTGAGCAGAAGTTTTTGAGTTTGATGAAGTTGATCAAGGTAAATTTCGTATTGTAAGGCTTATATCTAGTTTTGTAGTGTAATACTTGGATACAATTTGTAGACCTTTTATAGTCTTTCTGATTGTTTTTTTTTTTGTATGAATTTACATGAAATCATTGTTTGTATTCGTTTCATTGTGAAAACGAGGGTGATATCGAAAAAAAATCAAATAAAGATACCATTTACAAAGTGTGTGTGTGTGTACATGTGTGTTTGTTTGTGTGTTAGTGTGTGTGTTTGAGTGTATACAGGAGGATTTTCCTTCTTGATGCTTGCACATCAATGCTGCAAATGAATTACAAGGCGCAGGTGCGATTCGAGACTCCACATCGATCGACCGCTGCTTATCTATCCGATGATGAAACGTATGAAAAGCAGACGACACCGCTCCCCTCAAACGATTCCCGCCTTTAGAGGGAAGGCGCCAAGGGCAAAGACTCAATACACCGCGACCATGCAACATACTATCTGCTTCTTTTTTCATTCCCTTAAAGGGATGTGACGATGTTAAGCCCTATTCAGAATCGCAAGTCCTCATGTGTATTCTGTTTGATGGGTTTCATACCAAGGAAAAAGCGCGCTGCAGAATACAGATTTTTGATTGGCTTGCGTGGTAGATTTGTGATGAAATAGCTTTTGTTTCATTGTCAATAATGATATTCAGTTTATGCATGTTTGTCAGAATAATCTAAAACAATTCAGAAACTAGATTTTTTCTGCATTGTTAGAATTTTTACTTCCACAAACCTTGAATGGCATGAGCTGCTGAAGTAATATGTGTCTATTCATAACATTCCAGGCTCAACATTTGATCTTACGAGAATGACAAATTTTCATTTTTTTGTTGTTGTTGTTGTTGTTTTTTCTTTGTTTATTTCTTTGTTTATTTGTTTTTGCTTCTGGTCATTTTCAAATACAGTTCCCTCCCCCCTTGTTTCAATTTTTTTCATGCTATTTTTATGACTTTCACTAGCAGCAAGCCTTTTATCAGCAAGTGTAGCGACTACCTGTATAGCACCGTCATAAGTTAAATCAAATTCTAATGAAAAAGCTATGAACACTTACCTGTTGCTTACATCGCGTATGAACTCTATTGGCATTTCCATGTTTGGCGACAACCGGTCCGATTTTGCATTGGTTGCCAGTAACCAGAATATTATTTTTCCATATCTCCATTTCTCCATATCTTGATAATGACTTCCCAAGATACAAGAGATAAGAGCCATTAGCTGGAAGCCTCATCGTCAAAATATGCTTGGAATGTTCTGATATGTCAATCAATAGAGTTATTTTTTTTTATGCCATCACCACAGTCTCATTTCCGTTCGATATTTCACAATGTTTATCAAGTTATGCTTGTTACTTCGAAGAATGTCTTATCCTGAGATGTCATTCTGGACCATGTAGATCATATCTAAAAATATACAGTTGTCTTTAATCATGTTAGTCGTGTTCACAATCGACGTTTCTAATTAATGTACATACACTGATAACAATTTCAAAGTTTATTTCATTTTTCGACAAAACAGATATATTTCACTTCCTTTGATAACAGAGAATAAGGTAAAAAGAACATTGTAGAATGAAAAGACTATACAATAATTGAGGAACCCTATAGTGATTATACATTGTAGTAAAAGAAAAAACAGAAGTGGTTGAAATAAAGTACACCTTGTATCTGTTGCATAAAGTGCAAAAAAAAAAATGGAGGGAACCACTAAAAAGCCAGAGCTTGTAGAATGTGGGCCTCTCTGGAAGAGAACATCAATGAAAAGATAGATTGAAGCACCGTTAAAAAAGAAGAGGAGGAAGAAGTCTGGAAGCCCATTGTTACATAGACGCGAACTAACATGAGACGAGACACTTTGCATTTTGGGAAATACGGCGTTTTCTGGTTAGGTGTTGAGGGCTAGTTACTTGAATATAATGTAACAGTACTGTTTGCGTTGTGTGACCATATTCATGTGTATCAGGAAGTTCTTATAAATCAGTTTTTGAAATTCCCCTACCATCCCCGCCATTGTTCAGACCTAAATAAGGATAATTATGAAAACAGGAAAATATGTTACGTTGAATTACAAGAGAAAAGAAAATTCAGTGCACAGCAGCAACACATACAGCCCACACAGACTAAGCCATACTACATTGTACCTAACCTTGTCAATGTTTGCTTTGCTACTAAAGAATCCAAATTTTCAAGTTAAGTCAAGCATGGATTACAGAACACAAGCAAATTGAAGTACAGCTTATTGCACTCAAAAAAAGGGGGGGGGGGAATACGCAGGTGGCGTGTCATTGTTTGTCACTTCATTATTCCACAGCCATCTCACACAAACAAGTCGATCTAATCGGACGTGCGTGTCGCGACATTTCCAATCGGAATGTCGACTAGGAGTCTACCTACCCTTAGGTGTGCACGTGCGCCCCCATCCTGCCCATACAGCTCGATTCGTTGATTCCATATTACCAGAAAGCGAATATGTATACACATTCATTCATACATACATACACACATACATACACACATACATACATACACGCACACACACTCACACACATACTATATGCACACACATGCATACATACATACATACTACATACATACATACATACTACATACATACATACATACATACATACATACATACATACATACATACATACATATACATACATACATGAACATACGTTTATGAATCCAAAATATCACTGTTGATCCCCAAAGGAATGAAGAGGTACTCAGCTTTAAAATGGTGCACATATATTTAGGCTCATCAGTATCAGATGCTCCTAACCCATTACAATGAATACTTGAAAACACAACATGTAGGGCAGGGAAGTTGAATCGATCATTCATGTGAAATGATTATCTTGTAATGTGTGCTAAATACAATTAATAATGACAATCACTAATAAATATTATAACACAAGATTATCACATAAAAGTAAACCTTGTCATGCTCATAGACAACTGTTCATATTCAAGTGTCAAAGCTAAACTGTAAACTGAACTTCATACACATGTTCACATAGGTGGGTGGGCAACAAGATAAAAGAGATTAGAGATATAGACCTCTAAATCACTGATTGAATTTCATGCTTCCCGACTTTTCGACATATAGAATCTCTGTCAGAAACACCTACAGTGTACAACACAAAATAAATCGATTTGACCAAAAATGTATAAGTATTTCTGAGACCTTTTGTGTGTTACGGTTACCTTCACACTCACAAAACACACACACATAATCATACTCATCCAAACACATTCAAACATACACACACGCACACGCGCACATTTTTTTATGAATTATAATAAAGATAGATACTATGTGAGCATGTATAGTGTGTTTGTGTACGCTTTACCGATGCATATATTGTATAATGAGAGAAACTGTAATCCTATGAATATCCTTTAATGATGGAATTCCGATCAGGGGAGCAAGCATACAGTAAGCATAAATGATATTGTAGGCCTCCTTTTTATCATCGCAACTTTGCTTTTACATGCACACAATAACAACAGTATGTTTGCTTTCCTATGATATGATTATGTACTACAATAAAAGCTAACAAATTAAATGGTAGATCTTATATTCAATTCGAACTCCGTAATGCAACATCTTGAAGTAAAAATTGTTCGAGGCATCTTTCCCTTTAATTGCTTTGCTTTGTCTTACCCTCCTTTCTTTCTTTTTTTTTTCCTTTTCTTTTCCATGCTTTTTTGTATACCCTGTCCCGACGGAATTTTGTTCACGACCGAGTAAATTCAGAGGACGAAAATAGAAAATATGCGAATTTCTCCAAATTAGCACGCCCGGGCTCTCTGAGGACCGTCTGTATTTCACTTCGATAATTCTCGGCTCACTCGCCCGGAATCTATCCGTGTTCACGTTCTTGCTTTCCCGAGGGCTCCGCTGCTGTGATAAAACTTACCCCCACGAGACTGAGTGCATCCAAACAACCATCGAAGTGGATAAGATTAAAGGAGGGGAAAATATATTGAAGCTGTTATCAGTCTTTATGTATTATCCCAATCTAGAGGGAGTGAGGGAAGATTTAGTTGAGGCGAACTGTTCCCAGCGCGCCAGCACAAGGAAGGTCTGGTTCGATCGCGGGTTTGCTAGCTGTCGTCTGCTCAGGCAGCGTGTACACTTTTGGCGGGATATTTGTCGTTAAGTATTAATCATATTGGAATGCATGCAGATAACCGCAGAGGAGATTGAAGTAAACTCCAACCGATTTAATTTCATCCCGTGGCTCCTCTTAATCTCCGCCGATTTTCAGCTCAATGACAAATGACTCTCGACTTTGAGAACACGGTAATAAGAGAAGAGAAAAGGAGATAGAACCACAGAAGGCAACTGTTATCGTATAGCAAGGTATAACAAGAGAAATTACGGAGTAATAAAAAAGAATGAGCGGGAGGATGAATAAAAGACTGCTTGATGAGAGAAGACAGGCTGACAGTGTGTATCGATTGAACATCTGCATTCATGAATGATCCCTAAATGAATGACATTAGATGATATTAAACCAACTGGTTATATTACATGAGAAAAAGAAGATTGTGGTGCTTAAAGTAGAGCAGGAGCTCAAAATGTCTCTACTCATGCAAACAGTAGACACTGATATGCAAAATGAATACTCAAGGTGTTACATTCATAGATATGCAAACATAATTACAGAGTAAACCTGAAAAGTAATGTCAGTATAGTAGTGTGTATTTGTGTGTGTGTGTGTGTGTGTGTGTGTGTGTGTGTATGTGTGTGTTTGTGTTTTCAAATGCATTGGACCATCTTCGTATTCAAATTCTTACTAGTAAGATGGTCCCCCGTAAAGTTGCAACTAGAAATAAACTGTTATAAAGTGTAGCATAAAACCTGGCATCCACTGAGTGGACAGCAGTAAGTGCAGAGGATGTAAAGAGTACAGTTCGTTTTACCAAATGCTCGATCGTTTTTCCGACGGTTCATTACTCCAAAAATGAAATAAGGTTTGTTATTCCAATTTCAATTCATTTCTTTTCATTCTTTTTTTAACAAAACGTAACACAGAATAAATCAGGAATCATATCATAAGCATACATTCGACTGTGCAAAGGATAGATAGTTAACAGAATGATAAAGATATATACCTACCGGCAAAATACAAAGGTATGTTTCAGTTGAGAAAAAAGAAATTGAGAGGCCCATTAAAGAGCATGCTTGTATATTGTGAACCACTCTAAAGATTCTTACGAAAATATTTGTCTGCGAGTACTAAACACAAAAATGAGACAGGACAGAAGGTTCGTTCCAGAAAGTTCGTTCCGAAGGTTCGTTAATTCGAAAATGAAATGAAGGTGCATACTAACAAACCTTCCGAGTTTTAAACCTTACTCCGTTTTCAGATTAACGAACCTTCGGAATAACGAACTTTGTTTCATTTTCGGATTGACATAAACCTTCGAAATTTATTTAATTTTCTGAATTACAAACCTTACAGAATAAAGAACTTTTTTTTCCGTTTTCGGGTTAACGGATTGATTAATGTTTGTATAATAGTACGCATGAATATTGTTTTCATGAATGTATGGGCACGTGCATGCGTATGTACGTACATGTATGTGCATGTATACGTATTATGCATACATATCTAAAGAATAGAGTATGTGTATGTATGTATGTATGTATGTATGTATGTATGTATGTATGTATGTATGCTTGTGTCTGTACATCTTCAAATGTCTAAGCATGTAAGTGTTTGTGTCTATCTGTGTGTGCATAATATTTATATAGAGGCCTATTGTATATTGCCATACGTCTGTCTGGGATATCTCAGCACAAAGCGAAAACTGATACACACACACAGTGCTAAATTTCCTTTGTTATCCAGCAAGGCTTTTGACGAAGTTCCTTCAAAATGATGACATCGTGACTTACAAGAACAAAGCAACAACAACAACCACAACAAAGAAAGAACCAAACCGGAAAGCGTGAACTTCCAAATGATGTTATCAATTCAAAGAATCGGTTTTTATCTCAGGATAATGGGTCTCCTTGACTCCTTGAATGTATCATCGGAAAAAAGAGATACTTTCCATCATCATAACTGTCAGGCGGCATTAGACGTTCGCTATCACCGGAGCAGGGTTCTCTCCCCCGCGTGCTCTCTGCCGTTTTGATTGCGAGATGGCGTTGGTTTCCCATCGTCTCATTATGCAAGACATCTTAGATGGAGATCAGCAGTATGCTTTTAAGAGGTCGCTGTTCTTCAACAGTCAATC
>NC_092705.1:30947927-30949907 GCF_964275005.1 Diadema setosum | reverse complement strand
ATGCTGTCCGGTCTTAAATGTATTATTTAACACTTTCAAATGAAACAAAAACACGATTTTACTTGTTTTAATGCTTCAAATGTGAGTTAGGAGTAGAAATACAATCCATCTAAACAAAAAAAAAAAATAATAAGCTGCATAATCAATGCTCAGTATTGTTAGTTATACAAAACGTGAACAATACTGTAATTGTTTCTCATTTTTTGATATATAAATAATATATATATATATATATATATATATATATATATATGATGTTTTATGATACAACTGACCTAGACATTATGCATCAAATGCGACAACTCAAACATTTTTAAATCCCTCCTCCCACTGGTAGATAATACCTTTAAAACACAATTTATTTCCCCAGTGCCCGAAACCACATCACGGCCCAGATGCTCATTGACTTGTTTGTGTAATTATTTTAATCACACGTGTTGATCTCAAGAGAAGGAATACCAATGACTCTGACGAGTCAATAAAACAATCCAATCAACTACCCATTTCTCTAGTATTCAATCAACTTTCTCCACGCAAACAATCTACTTGAATGATACAATAAAGCAAGATTAAATCCCCGTTGTAATTCAAGTTATATTCCGTAATAGGATGAAACAACACCAACAACATCTGTCACGCTTGTGTGGGAAATTAAAAGTCTTTAATTTGCATGCACATCGACCAACCTCGAATCCATTCCCTATTAAAGGGAAGATAAACCTCAAGAGCAATGTGGATTGAGTGAAAGCAGCAACATTAGTAGAACACATCAGTGAAAGTTTGAGGAAAATCGGACAATCGATGCAAAAGTTATGAATTTTTAAAGTTTTGGTGTTGGAACCGCTGGATGAGGAGACTACTAGAGGATATGACGTATGAGTGGACAACAATACAAAGAAAATATAAAGGAATTTCAACAAAAATTCACTTTTCTAGAATCATGAAAGAGCAATGGACCAACCTCTTTCAGAAAGCAGGGGGAATAATTGCTATCCTTAACATATGTCAATATCAAGTTGATGGAATTTGTAATTTTCATGAAAATGGATTTTTGTAGAATTTTCTTTATATTTTCTTGGTATTGTTGTCCACTCATACGTCATAACCTCTAGTAGTCTCCTCATCCAGTGGTTCCAACACCAAAACTTTAAAAATTCATAACTTTTGCATCGATTGTCCGATTTTCTTCAAACTTTCACTGATGTGTTCTACTAATGTTGCTGCTTTCACTCAATCCACATTGCTCTTGGGGTTTATCTTCCCTTTAAGATAAGGAAAAACAGACCCCGATTCCATCGCGGGGTGTTCTATTATTGACAATATCTCGATTGTTGTACGATATGTCATATCCTAAAAGCATACCATGATAACATACTTTTTTGTAACTTGAGACTGGACAACTAATACTGGATGTACGAAAAGAAAAAAAAAAGGAAAGACATAATTGATGGGATAAATAATACCCCCAAAATAATAATAATAGTACATCATGCGTCTCTGGTAACTCATGGACTTCTAGCTCTTCAAAGTTACTTTGTTAGATTTTTATTAACGAAACATGAGCACCTTTGGTACACCAATAAATTACACCTTATTTAAGCATATCATGAACAAAAAGGAGAATTAGGGTTCTGTTACATCACATATCATTAGCAATCAAGGAAATCACTGACATACATTGTAAAGCACTTGCTAGCAGATATCTGTGTAATTGCCTTAATCAAAGATTATAGTGATTGTGATAAGGTCATGTAGAAAATTATAACTACAAATTAATTAACGCTATTGAATCTCGTATCTACGAATGTCTTTAAGAACACTGAAGAAAAAAAAATCTTTCTTCACGTCATTTATAAGTATCACAATATAATGATAGAATATTTGTCAAAATGTCAGTTTCTTTTTCCCAAAGAAAAACCATAATGTGTCAAGCTCTGTAAAATTGATGCCTGATGCTCATCCGTAACCAAGCACTGAACT